>NW_028137139.1:0-17714 GCF_965140915.1 Aythya marila | reverse complement strand
GAGATCCTGTTCATTTTTTTTTTTTTTTTTTTTTTTTACATGTTTTTTGTCTCCATTGGGTTTCGATGGGTTTTCCATGGTCATCATGGTGGAAAAGGGTAAATTTGTGGGTTTTGGAGAACATCAGGTAGGTTTAGGCTGGTTTTGGGATTGGATCTGTGCTTTTGGGGGATTTTCTTCCAGTTTATGGGAGATCCCTTTCTTTTTTGGGGTGTTTTTGACGTGTTTTGGTGTCTCCTTTTGGGTTTTCGTTTGGTTCATGTTGGTCATCCTGGTGAAAATTGTAAATTTTTGGGGGGGGAATTTTCTTCCAGTTTTGGGGGTGATCCCGTTCTTTTTTGGGGTGTTTTTGACATGTTTTGGGGTCTCCGTTGGGTTTTGTTGGGTTCTTGTTTTTCATCATGTTGGAAAAGTTTAACTTGCGTGTTTTGGAGAACATCAGGTAGGTTTAGTGTCGTTTTGGGGTGGATCTATGTTTTTTGGGGATTTTCTTCCAGTTTAGGGGGTGATTCCGTTCTTGTTTGGGGTGTTTTTGACTTGTTTTGGGGTCTCCGTTGGGTTTTAGTTGGATTCTCGTTGGTCCTTAAGGGAAATGGGAGTGGATTGTGGGTTTTGAAGAAGATCAGGTGAGTTTAGGGTGGTTTTGCGGGGAAATTGATAGTTTTTGGTGTTTTTTCTTCTGATCCAGTTCTTTTTTGGGGTGTTTTTGGCGTGTTTTGGGGTTTCCGTTGCGTTTTGTTGAGTTCCTAATGGGTTTTATGGGGTGGGAGTGGATTTTGGGATTTGGAGAAGATCAGGTAGGTTTAAGGGTTTTCTTGGGGTTAAATCACGTATTTTCTTCTGATCCGGTTTGCTTTTGGGGTGTTTTTGAGGTGTTTTTGGGGTTCCTGTTGCGTTTTGTTGAGTTCCTAATGGGTTTTATGGTGGCTGGGAGTGGACTTTGGGATTTGGAGAAGATCAGGTAGGTTTAGGGTGGTTTTGGGATTGGATCCATGCTTTTTGGGGATTTTCTTCCAGTTTTGGGGGTTATCCCGTTCTTTTTTGGGGTGTTTTTGACATGTTTTGATGTCTCTGTTGGGTTTTGTTGGGTTTTCTGTTGGCATCTTGGTTGAAAAAGGGTAAATTGTGGGTGTTGGAGAACTTCAGGTAGGTTTAGGGGGACTTTTGGGGTGGATTCATGGTATTTGGGGTTTTCTTCTGTTTTTTGGGGTGATCCTGTTCTTTTTTGGGGTGTTTTTGACGTGTTTTGGGGTTGTCCGTTGGGTTTTGTTGGGTTCTCGTTGGTCATCATTGTGAAAAAGGGTAAATTGTGGGTTTTGGAGAACATCAGGTAGGCTTAGGGGGACTTTTGGGGTGGATCTATGGCATTTGTGTTTTTCTTCTGTTTTTTGGGGAGATCCTGTTCATTTTTTTTTTTTTTTTTTTTTTTTTTACATGTTTTTTGTCTCCATTGGGTTTCGATGGGTTTTCCATGGTCATCATGGTGGAAAAGGGTAAATTTGTGGGTTTTGGAGAACATCAGGTAGGTTTAGGCTGGTTTTGGGATTGGATCTGTGCTTTTGGGGGATTTTCTTCCAGTTTATGGGAGATCCCTTTCTTTTTTGGGGTGTTTTTGACGTGTTTTGGTGTCTCCTTTTGGGTTTTCGTTTGGTTCATGTTGGTCATCCTGGTGAAAATTGTAAATTTTTGGGGGGGGAATTTTCTTCCAGTTTTGGGGGTGATCCCGTTCTTTTTTGGGGTGTTTTTGACATGTTTTGGGGTCTCTGTTGGGTTTTGTTGGGTTCTTGTTTTTCATCATGTTGGAAAAGTTTAACTTGCGTGTTTTGGAGAACATCAGGTAGGTTTAGTGTCGTTTTGGGGTGGATCTATGTTTTTGGGGGATTTTCTTCCAGTTTAGGGGGTGATTCCGTTCTTGTTTGGGGTGTTTTTGACTTGTTTTGGGGTCTCCGTTGGGTTTTAGTTGGATTCTCGTTGGTCCTTAAGGGAAATGGGAGTGGATTGTGGGTTTTGAAGAAGATCAGGTGAGTTTAGGGTGGTTTTGCGGGGAAATTGATAGTTTTTGGTGTTTTTTCTTCTGATCCAGTTCTTTTTTGGGGTGTTTTTGGCGTGTTTTGGGGTTTCCGTTGGGTTTCGTTGAGTTCCTACTGGGTTTTATGGTGGTTGGGAGTGGACATTTGGATTTGGAGAACATCAGGTACGTTTAGAGTGGTTTTGGGATTGGATCCGTGCTTTTTGGGGTTTTCTTTGGTTTTGGGGGTGATCCTGTTCTTGTTTGGGGTGTTTTTGACGTGTTTTGGGTTCTCTGTTGGGTTTTCCGTGGTCATCATGGTGGAAAAGTGTAAATTGTGGGTTTTGGAGAACATCAGGTAGGTTTATGAGGACTTTTGGGGCAGATTCATGGTTTTTAGGGTTTTCTTCTGTTTTTTCTAGTGATCCAGTTGGTTTTCGGCGTGTTTTTGATGTGTTTTGTGGTCTCCGTTGGGTTTCGTTGGGTTTTCCGTGGTCATCATGGTGGAAAAGTGTAAAGTGTGGGTTTTGGAGAACATCAGGTAGATTTAGGGTGTTTTTTGGGGTGGATCTATGGTTTTGGCGGATTTTGTTCCAGTTTTGGGGTGATCGAATTAATTTTTGGGGTGTTTCTGACGTGTTTTCGGTTCTTCGTTGGGTTTCGTTGGGTTTTCCGTGGTCATCATGGTGGAAAAGTGTAAATTGCTGGTTTTGGAGAACATCAGGTAGGTTTAGGTTGGTTTTGGGATTGGATCTATGGTTTTGGGGGATTTTCTTTCGTTTTTGGGGGTGATCCCGTTCTTTTTTGGGGTGTTTTTGACGTGTTTTGGGGTCTCCGTTGGTATTCCTTGGGTTTTCCGTGGTCATGGTGGTGGAAAATTGTAAATTGTGGGTTTTGGAGAACTTCAGGTAGGTTTAGGGGAATTTTGGGGTGGATTCATGGTATTTGGGGTTTTCTTCTGTTTTTTTGGGGTGATCCTGTTCTTTTTTGGGGTGTTTTTGACGTGTTTTGGGGTTGTCCGTTGGGTTTTGTTGGGTTCTAGTTGGTCATCATTGTGAAAAAGGGTAAATTGTGGGTTTTGGAGAACATCAGGTAGGCTTAGGGGGACTTTTGGGGTGGATCTATGGCATTTGTGTTTTTCTTCTGTTTTTTGGGGAGATCCTGTTCTTTTTTTTTTTTTTTTTTTTTTTTTTTTTTTTTTTTGACATGTTTTTTGTCTCCATTGGGTTTCGTTGGGTTTTCCATGGTCATCATGGTGGAAAAGGGTAAATTTGTGGGTTTTGGAGAACATCAGGTAGGTTTAGGCTGGTTTTGGGATTGGATCTGTGCTTTTTGGGGATTTTCTTCCAGTTTATGGGAGATCCCTTTCTTTTTTGGGGTGTTTTTGACGTGTTTTGGTGTCTCCTTTTGGGTTTTCGTTTGGTTCATGTTGGTCATCCTGGTGAAAATTGTAAATTTTTGGGGGGGGAATTTTCTTCCAGTTTTGGGGGTGATCCCGTTCTTTTTTGGGGTGTTTTTGACATGTTTTGGGGTCTCCGTTGGGTTTTGTTGGGTTCTTGTTTTTCATCATGTTGGAAAAGTTTAACTTGCGTGTTTTGGAGAACATCAGGTAGGTTTAGTGTCGTTTTGGGGTGGATCTATGTTTTTTGGGGATTTTCTTCCAGTTTAGGGGGTGATTCCGTTCTTGTTTGGGGTGTTTTTGACTTGTTTTGGGGTCTCCGTTGGGTTTTAGTTGGATTCTCGTTGGTCCTTAAGGGAAATGGGAGTGGATTGTGGGTTTTGAAGAAGATCAGGTGAGTTTAGGGTGGTTTTGCGGGGAAATTGATAGTTTTTGGTGTTTTTTCTTCTGATCCAGTTCTTTTTTGGGGTGTTTTTGGCGTGTTTTGGGGTTTCCGTTGCGTTTTGTTGAGTTCCTAATGGGTTTTATGGTGGGTGGGAGTGGATTTGGGGATTTGGAGAAGATCAGGTAGGTTTAAGGGTTTTCTTGGGGTTAAATCACGTATTTTCTTCTGATCCGGTTTGCTTTTGGGGTGTTTTTGAGGTGTTTTGGGGTTCCTGTTGCGTTTTGTTGAGTTCCTAATGGGTTTTATGGTGGCTGGGAGTGGACTTTGGGATTTGGAGAAGATCAGGTAGGTTTAGGGTGGTTTTGGGATTGGATCCATGCTTTTTGGGGATTTTCTTCCAGTTTTGGGGGTTATCCCGTTCTTTTTTGGGGTGTTTTTGACATGTTTTGATGTCTCTGTTGGGTTTTGTTGGGTTTTCTGTTGGCATCTTGGTTGAAAAAGGGTAAATTGTGGGTGTTGGAGAACTTCAGGTAGGTTTAGGGGGACTTTTGGGGTGGATTCATGGTATTTGGGGTTTTCTTCTGTTTTTTGGGGTGATCCTGTTCTTTTTTGGGGTGTTTTTGACGTGTTTTGGGGTTGTCCGTTGGGTTTTGTTGGGTTCTCGTTGGTCATCATTGTGAAAAAGGGTAAATTGTGGGTTTTGGAGAACATCAGGTAGGCTTAGGGGGACTTTTGGGGTGGATCTATGGCATTTGTGTTTTTCTTCTGTTTTTTGGGGAGATCCTGTTCTTTTTTTTTTTTTTTTTTTTTTTTTTTTTTTTTTTTGACATGTTTTTTGTCTCCATTGGGTTTCGTTGGGTTTTCCATGGTCATCATGGTGGAAAAGGGTAAATTTGTGGGTTTTGGAGAACATCAGGTAGGTTTAGGCTGGTTTTGGGATTGGATCTGTGCTTTTTGGGGATTTTCTTCCAGTTTATGGGAGATCCCTTTCTTTTTTGGGGTGTTTTTGACGTGTTTTGGTGTCTCCTTTTGGGTTTTCGTTTGGTTCATGTTGGTCATCCTGGTGAAAATTGTAAATTTTTGGGGGGGGAATTTTCTTCCAGTTTTGGGGGTGATCCCGTTCTTTTTTGGGGTGTTTTTGACATGTTTTGGGGTCTCCGTTGGGTTTTGTTGGGTTCTTGTTTTTCATCATGTTGGAAAAGTTTAACTTGCGTGTTTTGGAGAACATCAGGTAGGTTTAGTGTCGTTTTGGGGTGGATCTATGTTTTTTGGGGATTTTCTTCCAGTTTAGGGGGTGATTCCGTTCTTGTTTGGGGTGTTTTTGACTTGTTTTGGGGTCTCCGTTGGGTTTTAGTTGGATTCTCGTTGGTCCTTAAGGGAAATGGGAGTGGATTGTGGGTTTTGAAGAAGATCAGGTGAGTTTAGGGTGGTTTTGCGGGGAAATTGATAGTTTTTGGTGTTTTTTCTTCTGATCCAGTTCTTTTTTGGGGTGTTTTGGACGTGTTTTGGGGTTTCCGTTGCGTTTTGTTGAGTTCCTAATGGGTTTTATGGTGGGTGGGAGTGGATTTTGGGATTTGGAGAAGATCAGGTAGGTTTAAGGGTTTTCTTGGGGTTAAATCACGTATTTTCTTCTGATCCGGTTTGCTTTTGGGGTGTTTTTGAGGTGTTTTGGGGTTCCTGTTGCGTTTTGTTGAGTTCCTAATGGGTTTTATGGTGGCTGGGAGTGGACTTTGGGATTTGGAGAAGATCAGGTAGGTTTAGGGTGGTTTTGGGATTGGATCCATGCTTTTTGGGGATTTTCTTCCAGTTTTGGGGGTTATCCCGTTCTTTTTTGGGGTGTTTTTGACATGTTTTGATGTCTCTGTTGGGTTTTGTTGGGTTTTCTGTTGGCATCTTGGTTGAAAAAGGGTAAATTGTGGGTGTTGGAGAACTTCAGGTAGGTTTAGGGGGACTTTTGGGGTGGATTCATGGTATTTGGGGTTTTCTTCTGTTTTTTGGGGTGATCCTGTTCTTTTTTGGGGTGTTTTTGACGTGTTTTGGGGTTGTCCGTTGGGTTTTGTTGGGTTCTCGTTGGTCATCATTGTGAAAAAGGGTAAATTGTGGGTTTTGGAGAACATCAGGTAGGCTTAGGGGGACTTTTGGGGTGGATCTATGGCATTTGTGTTTTTCTTCTGTTTTTTGGGGAGATCCTGTTCTTTTTTTTTTTTTTTTTTTTTTTTTTTTTGACATGTTTTTTGTCTCCATTGGGTTTTGTTGGGTTTTCCATGGTCATCATGGTGGAAAAGGGTAAATTTGTGGGTTTTGGAGAACATCAGGTAGGTTTAGGCTGGTTTTGGGATTGGATCTGTGCTTTTTGGGGATTTTCTTCCAGTTTATGGGAGATCCCTTTCTTTTTTGGGGTGTTTTTGACGTGTTTTGGTGTCTCCTTTTGGGTTTTCGTTTGGTTCATGTTGGTCATCCTGGTGAAAATTGTAAATTTTTGGGGGGGGAATTTTCTTCCAGTTTTGGGGGTGATCCCGTTCTTTTTTGGGGTGTTTTTGACATGTTTTGGGGTCTCCGTTGGGTTTTGTTGGGTTCTTGTTTTTCATCATGTTGGAAAAGTTTAACTTGCGTGTTTTGGAGAACATCAGGTAGGTTTAGTGTCGTTTTGGGGTGGATCTATGTTTTTGGGGGATTTTCTTCCAGTTTAGGGGGTGATTCCGTTCTTGTTTGGGGTGTTTTTGACTTGTTTTGGGGTCTCCGTTGGGTTTTAGTTGGATTCTCGTTGGTCCTTAAGGGAAATGGGAGTGGATTGTGGGTTTTGAAGAAGATCAGGTGAGTTTAGGGTGGTTTTGCGGGGAAATTGATAGTTTTTGGTGTTTTTTCTTCTGATCCAGTTCTTTTTTGGGGTGTTTTGGACGTGTTTTGGGGTTTCCGTTGCGTTTTGTTGAGTTCCTAATGGGTTTTATGGTGGGTGGGAGTGGATTTTGGGATTTGGAGAAGATCAGGTAGGTTTAAGGGTTTTCTTGGGGTTAAATCACGTATTTTCTTCTGATCCGGTTTGCTTTTGGGGTGTTTTTGAGGTGTTTTGGGGTTCCTGTTGCGTTTTGTTGAGTTCCTAATGGGTTTTATGGTGGCTGGGAGTGGACTTTGGGATTTGGAGAAGATCAGGTAGGTTTAGGGTGGTTTTGGGATTGGATCCATGCTTTTTGGGGATTTTCTTCCAGTTTTGGGGGTTATCCCGTTCTTTTTTGGGGTGTTTTTGACATGTTTTGATGTCTCTGTTGGGTTTTGTTGGGTTTTCTGTTGGCATCTTGGTTGAAAAAGGGTAAATTGTGGGTGTTGGAGAACTTCAGGTAGGTTTAGGGGGACTTTTGGGGTGGATTCATGGTATTTGGGGTTTTCTTCTGTTTTTTGGGGTGATCCTGTTCTTTTTTGGGGTGTTTTTGACGTGTTTTGGGGTTGTCCGTTGGGTTTTGTTGGGTTCTCGTTGGTCATCATTGTGAAAAAGGGTAAATTGTGGGTTTTGGAGAACATCAGGTAGGCTTAGGGGGACTTTTGGGGTGGATCTATGGCATTTGTGTTTTTCTTCTGTTTTTTGGGGAGATCCTGTTCATTTTGTTTTTTTTTTTTTTTTTTTTTTTACATGTTTTTTGTCTCCATTGGGTTTCGATGGGTTTTCCATGGTCATCATGGTGGAAAAGGGTAAATTTGTGGGTTTTGGAGAACATCAGGTAGGTTTAGGCTGGTTTTGGGATTGGATCTGTGCTTTTTGGGGATTTTCTTCCAGTTTATGGGAGATCCCTTTCTTTTTTGGGGTGTTTTTGACATGTTTTGATGTCTCTGTTGGGTTTTGTTGGGTTTTCTGTTGGCATCTTGGTTGAAAAAGGGTAAATTGTGGGTGTTGGAGAACTTCAGGTAGGTTTAGGGGGACTTTTGGGGTGGATTCATGGTATTTGGGGTTTTCTTCTGTTTTTTGGGGTGATCCTGTTCTTTTTTGGGGTGTTTTTGACGTGTTTTGGGGTTGTCCGTTGGGTTTTGTTGGGTTCTCGTTGGTCATCATTGTGAAAAAGGGTAAATTGTGGGTTTTGGAGAACATCAGGTAGGCTTAGGGGGACTTTTGGGGTGGATCTATGGCATTTGTGTTTTTCTTCTGTTTTTTGGGGAGATCCTGTTCTTTTTTTTTTTTTTTTTTTTTTTTTTTTTTTGACATGTTTTTTGTCTCCATTGGGTTTTGTTGGGTTTTCCATGGTCATCATGGTGGAAAAGGGTAAATTTGTGGGTTTTGGAGAACATCAGGTAGGTTTAGGCTGGTTTTGGGATTGGATCTGTGCTTTTTGGGGATTTTCTTCCAGTTTATGGGAGATCCCTTTCTTTTTTGGGGTGTTTTTGACGTGTTTTGGTGTCTCCTTTTGGGTTTTCGTTTGGTTCATGTTGGTCATCCTGGTGAAAATTGTAAATTTTTGGGGGGGGAATTTTCTTCCAGTTTTGGGGGTGATCCCGTTCTTTTTTGGGGTGTTTTTGACATGTTTTGGGGTCTCCGTTGGGTTTTGTTGGGTTCTTGTTTTTCATCATGTTGGAAAAGTTTAACTTGCGTGTTTTGGAGAACATCAGGTAGGTTTAGTGTCGTTTTGGGGTGGATCTATGTTTTTTGGGGATTTTCTTCCAGTTTAGGGGGTGATTCCGTTCTTGTTTGGGGTGTTTTTGACTTGTTTTGGGGTCTCCGTTGGGTTTTAGTTGGATTCTCGTTGGTCCTTAAGGGAAATGGGAGTGGATTGTGGGTTTTGAAGAAGATCAGGTGAGTTTAGGGTGGTTTTGCGGGGAAATTGATAGTTTTTGGTGTTTTTTCTTCTGATCCAGTTCTTTTTTGGGGTGTTTTTGGCGTGTTTTGGGGTTTCCGTTGCGTTTTGTTGAGTTCCTAATGGGTTTTATGGTGGGTGGGAGTGGATTTTGGGATTTGGAGAAGATCAGGTAGGTTTAAGGGTTTTCTTGGGGTTAAATCACGTATTTTCTTCTGATCCGGTTTGCTTTTGGGGTGTTTTTGAGGTGTTTTGGGGTTCCTGTTGCGTTTTGTTGAGTTCCTAATGGGTTTTATGGTGGCTGGGAGTGGACTTTGGGATTTGGAGAAGATCAGGTAGGTTTAGGGTGGTTTTGGGATTGGATCCATGCTTTTTGGGGATTTTCTTCCAGTTTTGGGGGTTATCCCGTTCTTTTTTGGGGTGTTTTTGACATGTTTTGATGTCTCTGTTGGGTTTTGTTGGGTTTTCTGTTGGCATCTTGGTTGAAAAAGGGTAAATTGTGGGTGTTGGAGAACTTCAGGTAGGTTTAGGGGGACTTTTGGGGTGGATTCATGGTATTTGGGGTTTTCTTCTGTTTTTTGGGGTGATCCTGTTCTTTTTTGGGGTGTTTTTGACGTGTTTTGGGGTTGTCCGTTGGGTTTTGTTGGGTTCTCGTTGGTCATCATTGTGAAAAAGGGTAAATTGTGGGTTTTGGAGAACATCAGGTAGGCTTAGGGGGACTTTTGGGGTGGATCTATGGCATTTGTGTTTTTCTTCTGTTTTTTGGGGAGATCCTGTTCATTTTGTTTTTTTTGTTTTTTTTTTTTTTACATGTTTTTTGTCTCCATTGGGTTTCGATGGGTTTTCCATGGTCATCATGGTGGAAAAGGGTAAATTTGTGGGTTTTGGAGAACATCAGGTAGGTTTAGGCTGGTTTTGGGATTGGATCTGTGCTTTTTGGGGATTTTCTTCCAGTTTATGGGAGATCCCTTTCTTTTTTGGGGTGTTTTTGACATGTTTTGATGTCTCTGTTGGGTTTTGTTGGGTTTTCTGTTGGCATCTTGGTTGAAAAAGGGTAAATTGTGGGTGTTGGAGAACTTCAGGTAGGTTTAGGGGGACTTTTGGGGTGGATTCATGGTATTTGGGGTTTTCTTCTGTTTTTTGGGGTGATCCTGTTCTTTTTTGGGGTGTTTTTGACGTGTTTTGGGGTTGTCCGTTGGGTTTTGTTGGGTTCTCGTTGGTCATCATTGTGAAAAAGGGTAAATTGTGGGTTTTGGAGAACATCAGGTAGGCTTAGGGGGACTTTTGGGGTGGATCTATGGCATTTGTGTTTTTCTTCTGTTTTTTGGGGAGATCCTGTTCTTTTTTTTTTTTTTTTTTTTTTTTTTTTTTTTTGACATGTTTTTTGTCTCCATTGGGTTTTGTTGGGTTTTCCATGGTCATCATGGTGGAAAAGGGTAAATTTGTGGGTTTTGGAGAACATCAGGTAGGTTTAGGCTGGTTTTGGGATTGGATCTGTGCTTTTTGGGGATTTTCTTCCAGTTTATGGGAGATCCCTTTCTTTTTTGGGGTGTTTTTGACGTGTTTTGGTGTCTCCTTTTGGGTTTTCGTTTGGTTCATGTTGGTCATCCTGGTGAAAATTGTAAATTTTTGGGGGGGGAATTTTCTTCCAGTTTTGGGGGTGATCCCGTTCTTTTTTGGGGTGTTTTTGACATGTTTTGGGGTCTCCGTTGGGTTTTGTTGGGTTCTTGTTTTTCATCATGTTGGAAAAGTTTAACTTGCGTGTTTTGGAGAACATCAGGTAGGTTTAGTGTCGTTTTGGGGTGGATCTATGTTTTTGGGGGATTTTCTTCCAGTTTAGGGGGTGATTCCGTTCTTGTTTGGGGTGTTTTTGACTTGTTTTGGGGTCTCCGTTGGGTTTTAGTTGGATTCTCGTTGGTCCTTAAGGGAAATGGGAGTGGATTGTGGGTTTTGAAGAAGATCAGGTGAGTTTAGGGTGGTTTTGCGGGGAAATTGATAGTTTTTGGTGTTTTTTCTTCTGATCCAGTTCTTTTTTGGGGTGTTTTGGACATGTTTTGGGGTTTCCGTTGCGTTTTGTTGAGTTCCTAATGGGTTTTATGGTGGGTGGGAGTGGATTTTGGGATTTGGAGAAGATCAGGTAGGTTTAAGGGTTTTCTTGGGGTTAAATCACGTATTTTCTTCTGATCCGGTTTGCTTTTGGGGTGTTTTTGAGGTGTTTTGGGGTTCCTGTTGCGTTTTGTTGAGTTCCTAATGGGTTTTATGGTGGCTGGGAGTGGACTTTGGGATTTGGAGAAGATCAGGTAGGTTTAGGGTGGTTTTGGGATTGGATCCATGCTTTTTGGGGATTTTCTTCCAGTTTTGGGGGTTATCCCGTTCTTTTTTGGGGTGTTTTTGACATGTTTTGATGTCTCTGTTGGGTTTTGTTGGGTTTTCTGTTGGCATCTTGGTTGAAAAAGGGTAAATTGTGGGTGTTGGAGAACTTCAGGTAGGTTTAGGGGGACTTTTGGGGTGGATTCATGGTATTTGGGGTTTTCTTCTGTTTTTTGGGGTGATCCTGTTCTTTTTTGGGGTGTTTTTGACGTGTTTTGGGGTTGTCCGTTGGGTTTTGTTGGGTTCTCGTTGGTCATCATTGTGAAAAAGGGTAAATTGTGGGTTTTGGAGAACATCAGGTAGGCTTAGGGGGACTTTTGGGGTGGATCTATGGCATTTGTGTTTTTCTTCTGTTTTTTGGGGAGATCCTGTTCATTTTGTTTTTTTTTTTTTTTTTTTTTTTTACATGTTTTTTGTCTCCATTGGGTTTCGATGGGTTTTCCATGGTCATCATGGTGGAAAAGGGTAAATTTGTGGGTTTTGGAGAACATCAGGTAGGTTTAGGCTGGTTTTGGGATTGGATCTGTGCTTTTTGGGGATTTTCTTCCAGTTTATGGGAGATCCCTTTCTTTTTTGGGGTGTTTTTGACGTGTTTTGGTGTCTCCTTTTGGGTTTTCGTTTGGTTCATGTTGGTCATCCTGGTGAAAATTGTAAATTTTTGGGGGGGGAATTTTCTTCCAGTTTTGGGGGTGATCCCGTTCTTTTTTGGGGTGTTTTTGACATGTTTTGGGGTCTCCGTTGGGTTTTGTTGGGTTCTTGTTTTTCATCATGTTGGAAAAGTTTAACTTGCGTGTTTTGGAGAACATCAGGTAGGTTTAGTGTCGTTTTGGGGTGGATCTATGTTTTTTGGGGATTTTCTTCCAGTTTAGGGGGTGATTCCGTTCTTGTTTGGGGTGTTTTTGACTTGTTTTGGGGTCTCCGTTGGGTTTTAGTTGGATTCTCGTTGGTCCTTAAGGGAAATGGGAGTGGATTGTGGGTTTTGAAGAAGATCAGGTGAGTTTAGGGTGGTTTTGCGGGGAAATTGATAGTTTTTGGTGTTTTTTCTTCTGATCCAGTTCTTTTTTGGGGTGTTTTGGACATGTTTTGGGGTTTCCGTTGCGTTTTGTTGAGTTCCTAATGGGTTTTATGGTGGGTGGGAGTGGATTTTGGGATTTGGAGAAGATCAGGTAGGTTTAAGGGTTTTCTTGGGGTTAAATCACGTATTTTCTTCTGATCCGGTTTGCTTTTGGGGTGTTTTTGAGGTGTTTTGGGGTTCCTGTTGCGTTTTGTTGAGTTCCTAATGGGTTTTATGGTGGCTGGGAGTGGACTTTGGGATTTGGAGAAGATCAGGTAGGTTTAGGGTGGTTTTGGGATTGGATCCATGCTTTTTGGGGATTTTCTTCCAGTTTTGGGGGTTATCCCGTTCTTTTTTGGGGTGTTTTTGACATGTTTTGATGTCTCTGTTGGGTTTTGTTGGGTTTTCTGTTGGCATCTTGGTTGAAAAAGGGTAAATTGTGGGTGTTGGAGAACTTCAGGTAGGTTTAGGGGGACTTTTGGGGTGGATTCATGGTATTTGGGGTTTTCTTCTGTTTTTTGGGGTGATCCTGTTCTTTTTTGGGGTGTTTTTGACGTGTTTTGGGGTTGTCCGTTGGGTTTTGTTGGGTTCTCGTTGGTCATCATTGTGAAAAAGGGTAAATTGTGGGTTTTGGAGAACATCAGGTAGGCTTAGGGGGACTTTTGGGGTGGATCTATGGCATTTGTGTTTTTCTTCTGTTTTTTGGGGAGATCCTGTTCTTTTTTTTTTTTTTTTTTTTTTTTGACATGTTTTTTGTCTCCATTGGGTTTTGTTGGGTTTTCCATGGTCATCATGGTGGAAAAGGGTAAATTTGTGGGTTTTGGAGAACATCAGGTAGGTTTAGGCTGGTTTTGGGATTGGATCTGTGCTTTTTGGGGATTTTCTTCCAGTTTATGGGAGATCCCTTTCTTTTTTGGGGTGTTTTTGACGTGTTTTGGTGTCTCCTTTTGGGTTTTCGTTTGGTTCATGTTGGTCATCCTGGTGAAAATTGTAAATTTTTGGGGGGGGAATTTTCTTCCAGTTTTGGGGGTGATCCCGTTCTTTTTTGGGGTGTTTTTGACATGTTTTGGGGTCTCCGTTGGGTTTTGTTGGGTTCTTGTTTTTCATCCTGTTGGAAAAGTTTAACTTGCGTGTTTTGGAGAACATCAGGTAGGTTTAGTGTCGTTTTGGGGTGGATCTATGTTTTTTGGGGATTTTCTTCCAGTTTAGGGGGTGATTCCGTTCTTGTTTGGGGTGTTTTTGACTTGTTTTGGGGTCTCCGTTGGGTTTTAGTTGGATTCTCGTTGGTCCTTAAGGGAAATGGGAGTGGATTGTGGGTTTTGAAGAAGATCAGGTGAGTTTAGGGTGGTTTTGCAGGGAAATTGATAGTTTTTGGTGTTTTTTCTTCTGATCCAGTTCTTTTTTGGGGTGTTTTTGGCGTGTTTTGGGGTTTCCGTTGCGTTTTGTTGAGTTCCTAATGGGTTTTATGGTGGGTGGGAGTGGATTTTGGGATTTGGAGAAGATCAGGTAGGTTTAAGGGTTTTCTTGGGGTTAAATCACGTATTTTCTTCTGATCCGGTTTGCTTTTGGGGTGTTTTTGAGGTGTTTTGGGGTTCCTGTTGCGTTTTGTTGAGTTCCTAATGGGTTTTATGGTGGCTGGGAGTGGACTTTGGGATTTGGAGAAGATCAGGTAGGTTTAGGGTGGTTTTGGGATTGGATCCATGCTTTTTGGGGATTTTCTTCCAGTTTTGGGGGTTATCCCGTTCTTTTTTGGGGTGTTTTTGACATGTTTTGATGTCTCTGTTGGGTTTTGTTGGGTTTTCTGTTGGCATCTTGGTTGAAAAAGGGTAAATTGTGGGTGTTGGAGAACTTCAGGTAGGTTTAGGGGGACTTTTGGGGTGGATTCATGGTATTTGGGGTTTTCTTCTGTTTTTTGGGGTGATCCTGTTCTTTTTTGGGGTGTTTTTGACGTGTTTTGGGGTTGTCCGTTGGGTTTTGTTGGGTTCTCGTTGGTCATCATTGTGAAAAAGGGTAAATTGTGGGTTTTGGAGAACATCAGGTAGGCTTAGGGGGACTTTTGGGGTGGATCTATGGCATTTGTGTTTTTCTTCTGTTTTTTGGGGAGATCCTGTTCTTTTTTTTTTTTTTTTTTTTTTTTTTGACATGTTTTTTGTCTCCATTGGGTTTTGTTGGGTTTTCCATGGTCATCATGGTGGAAAAGGGTAAATTTGTGGGTTTTGGAGAACATCAGGTAGGTTTAGGCTGGTTTTGGGATTGGATCTGTGCTTTTTGGGGATTTTCTTCCAGTTTATGGGAGATCCCTTTCTTTTTTGGGGTGTTTTTGACGTGTTTTGGTGTCTCCTTTTGGGTTTTCGTTTGGTTCATGTTGGTCATCCTGGTGAAAATTGTAAATTTTTGGGGGGGGAATTTTCTTCCAGTTTTGGGGGTGATCCCGTTCTTTTTTGGGGTGTTTTTGACATGTTTTGGGGTCTCCGTTGGGTTTTGTTGGGTTCTTGTTTTTCATCCTGTTGGAAAAGTTTAACTTGCGTGTTTTGGAGAACATCAGGTAGGTTTAGTGTCGTTTTGGGGTGGATCTATGTTTTTGGGGGATTTTCTTCCAGTTTAGGGGGTGATTCCGTTCTTGTTTGGGGTGTTTTTGACTTGTTTTGGGGTCTCCGTTGGGTTTTAGTTGGATTCTCGTTGGTCCTTAAGGGAAATGGGAGTGGATTGTGGGTTTTGAAGAAGATCAGGTGAGTTTAGGGTGGTTTTGCGGGGAAATTGATAGTTTTTGGTGTTTTTTCTTCTGATCCAGTTCTTTTTTGGGGTGTTTTTGGCGTGTTTTGGGGTTTCCGTTGCGTTTTGTTGAGTTCCTAATGGGTTTTATGGTGGGTGGGAGTGGATTTTGGGATTTGGAGAAGATCAGGTAGGTTTAAGGGTTTTCTTGGGGTTAAATCACGTATTTTCTTCTGATCCGGTTTGCTTTTGGGGTGTTTTTGAGGTGTTTTGGGGTTCCTGTTGCGTTTTGTTGAGTTCCTAATGGGTTTTATGGTGGCTGGGAGTGGACTTTGGGATTTGGAGAAGATCAGGTAGGTTTAGGGTGGTTTTGGGATTGGATCCATGCTTTTTGGGGATTTTCTTCCAGTTTTGGGGGTTATCCCGTTCTTTTTTGGGGTGTTTTTGACATGTTTTGATGTCTCTGTTGGGTTTTGTTGGGTTTTCTGTTGGCATCTTGGTTGAAAAAGGGTAAATTGTGGGTGTTGGAGAACTTCAGGTAGGTTTAGGGGGACTTTTGGGGTGGATTCATGGTATTTGGGGTTTTCTTCTGTTTTTTGGGGTGATCCTGTTCTTTTTTGGGGTGTTTTTGACGTGTTTTGGGGTTGTCCGTTGGGTTTTGTTGGGTTCTCGTTGGTCATCATTGTGAAAAAGGGTAAATTGTGGGTTTTGGAGAACATCAGGTAGGCTTAGGGGGACTTTTGGGGTGGATCTATGGCATTTGTGTTTTTCTTCTGTTTTTTGGGGAGATCCTGTTCATTTTTTTTTTTTTTTTTTTTTTTTTTTACATGTTTTTTGTCTCCATTGGGTTTTGTTGGGTTTTCCATGGTCATCATGGTGGAAAAGGGTAAATTTGTGGGTTTTGGAGAACATCAGGTAGGTTTAGGCTGGTTTTGGGATTGGATCTGTGCTTTTTGGGGATTTTCTTCCAGTTTATGGGAGATCCCTTTCTTTTTTGGGGTGTTTTTGACGTGTTTTGGTGTCTCCTTTTGGGTTTTCGTTTGGTTCATGTTGGTCATCCTGGTGAAAATTGTAAATTTTTGGGGGGGGAATTTTCTTCCAGTTTTGGGGGTGATCCCGTTCTTTTTTGGGGTGTTTTTGACATGTTTTGGGGTCTCCGTTGGGTTTTGTTGGGTTCTTGTTTTTCATCCTGTTGGAAAAGTTTAACTTGCGTGTTTTGGAGAACATCAGGTAGGTTTAGTGTCGTTTTGGGGTGGATCTATGTTTTTTGGGGATTTTCTTCCAGTTTAGGGGGTGATTCCGTTCTTGTTTGGGGTGTTTTTGACTTGTTTTGGGGTCTCCGTTGGGTTTTAGTTGGATTCTCGTTGGTCCTTAAGGGAAATGGGAGTGGATTGTGGGTTTTGAAGAAGATCAGGTGAGTTTAGGGTGGTTTTGCGGGGAAATTGATAGTTTTTGGTGTTTTTTCTTCTGATCCAGTTCTTTTTTGGGGTGTTTTTGGCGTGTTTTGGGGTTTCCGTTGCGTTTTGTTGAGTTCCTAATGGGTTTTATGGTGGGTGGGAGTGGATTTTGGGATTTGGAGAAGATCAGGTAGGTTTAAGGGTTTTCTTGGGGTTAAATCACGTATTTTCTTCTGATCCGGTTTGCTTTTGGGGTGTTTTTGAAGTGTTTTGGGGTTCCTGTTGCGTTTTGTTGAGTTCCTAATGGGTTTTATGGTGGCTGGGAGTGGACTTTGGGATTTGGAGAAGATCAGGTAGGTTTAGGGTGGTTTTGGGATTGGATCCATGCTTTTTGGGGATTTTCTTCCAGTTTTGGGGGTTATCCCGTTCTTTTTTGGGGTGTTTTTGACATGTTTTGATGTCTCTGTTGGGTTTTGTTGGGTTTTCTGTTGGCATCTTGGTTGAAAAAGGGTAAATTGTGGGTGTTGGAGAACTTCAGGTAGGTTTAGGGGGACTTTTGGGGTGGATTCATGGTATTTGGGGTTTTCTTCTGTTTTTTTGGGGTGATCCTGTTCTTTTTTGGGGTGTTTTTGACGTGTTTTGGGGTTGTCCGTTGGGTTTTGTTGGGTTCTCGTTGGTCATCATTGTGAAAAAGGGTAAATTGTGGGTTTTGGAGAACATCAGGTAGGCTTAGGGGGACTTTTGGGGTGGATCTATGGCATTTGTGTTTTTCTTCTGTTTTTTGGGGAGATCCTGTTCTTTTTTGTTTTTTTTTTTTTTTTTTTTTTGACATGTTTTTTGTCTCCATTGGGTTTCGTTGGGTTTTCCATGGTCATCATGGTGGAAAAGGGTAAATTTGTGGGTTTTGGAGAACATCAGGTAGGTTTAGGCTGGTTTTGGGATTGGATCTGTGCTTTTTGGGGATTTTCTTCCAGTTTATGGGAGATCCCTTTCTTTTTTGGGGTGTTTTTGACGTGTTTTGGTGTCTCCTTTTGGGTTTTCGTTTGGTTCATGTTGGTCATCCTGGTGAAAATTGTAAATTTTTGGGGGGGGAATTTTCTTCCAGTTTTGGGGGTGATCCCGTTCTTTTTTGGGGTGTTTTTGACATGTTTTGGGGTCTCCGTTGGGTTTTGTTGGGTTCTTGTTTTTCATCATGTTGGAAAAGTTTAACTTGCGTGTTTTGGAGAACATCAGGTAGGTTTAGTGTCGTTTTGGGGTGGATCTATGTTTTTGGGGGATTTTCTTCCAGTTTAGGGGGTGATTCCGTTCTTGTTTGGGGTGTTTTTGACTTGTTTTGGGGTCTCCGTTGGGTTTTAGTTGGATTCTCGTTGGTCCTTAAGGGAAATGGGAGTGGATTGTGGGTTTTGAAGAAGATCAGGTGAGTTTAGGGTGGTTTTGCAGGGAAATTGATAGTTTTTGGTGTTTTTTCTTCTGATCCAGTTCTTTTTTGGGGTGTTTTTGGCGTGTTTTGGGGTTTCCGTTGCGTTTTGTTGAGTTCCTAATGGGTTTTATGGTGGGTGGGAGTGGATTTGGGGATTTGGAGAAGATCAGGTAGGTTTAAGGGTTTTCTTG
>NW_028137140.1:0-16501 GCF_965140915.1 Aythya marila | reverse complement strand
CCTAAACTTATTAGAGAAACTCCAGTACTAAAAACAACAAAATCTGACAACAATCATTACTTTGACCCTTGCAAACATTACCCAATCTGCCAGCCGCCTGCCCCGTCCACATAGCTTACACCTAAAGCATGGCACTGAAGCTGCCAAGACGGCACACAGACATGCCTGCGGACAAAAGACTTAGTCCTAACCTTACAGTTGGTTTTTGCTAGACATATACATGCAAGTATCCGCGCCCCAGTGTAAATGCCCTCAACAGCCTGCCCCAGGCCTTAAGGAGCGGGTATCAGGCACACCCACGTAGTAGCCCAAGACGCCTTGCTAAGCCACACCCCCACGGGTATTCAGCAGTAGTTAACATTAAGCAATGAGTGCAAACTTGACTTAGTCATAGCAAATACATCCAAGGGTCGGTAAATCTTGTGCCAGCCACCGCGGTCATACAAGAGACCCAAATCAACTGTTCCATACAAGCGGCGTAAAGAGTGGTAAAATGCCTATCCTATCTAACTAAGATCAAAGTGCAACTAAGCTGTCGCAAGCACAAGGTGCACCTAAACACACCATAAAGATGATCTTAGCAACTAGCGATCGATTTAAGCCCACGAAAGCCAGGGCCCAAACTGGGATTAGATACCCCACTATGCCTGGCCCTAAATCTTGATACTTACTATACCAAAGTATCCGCCAGAGAACTACGAGCACAAACGCTTAAAACTCTAAGGACTTGGCGGTGCCCTAAACCCACCTAGAGGAGCCTGTTCTATAATCGATAATCCACGATCAACCCAACCGTCCTTTGCCAAACACAGCCTACATACCGCCGTCGCCAGCCCACCTCGAGTGAGAGTACAACAGTGAGCACAACAGCACCACGCTAACAAGACAGGTCAAGGTATAGCCCATGGGACGGAAGAAATGGGCTACATTCCCTATTCATAGGGCAACACGAAAAGAAGCATGAAACTGCTTCTGGAAGGCGGATTTAGCAGTAAAGCGGGATAATAAAGCCCACTTTAAGCCGGCCCTAGGGCACGTACATACCGCCCGTCACCCTCCTCACAAGCCATACTCCCACATAACTAATACCACTAAAATGCCAAAGATGAGGTAAGTCGTAACAAGGTAAGTGTACCGGAAGGTGTACTTAGAATACTCAAGACGTAGCTATAACCCCAAAGCACTCAGCTTACACCTGAAAGATATCTGCTAAACCAGATCGTCTTGAAGCCTTCCTCTAGCTCAACTACCCAAACAGCGCAAAACTAAACAAATCTACTAAATCAGACCCAAACCAAAACATTTTCTAGTCTTAGTATAGGCGATAGAAAAGACACTTAGACGCGATAGAGACCAGTACCGTAAGGGAAAGATGAAATAATAATGAAAACCAAAGCAAAAAATAGCAAAGACTAACCCTTGTACCTTTTGCATCATGATTTAGCAAGAACAACCAAGCAAAGTGAACTAAAGTTTGCCATCCCGAAACCCAAGCGAGCTACTTACGAGCAGCTGTTAGAGCGAACCCGTCTCTGTTGCAAAAGAGTGGGATGACTTGTTAGTAGAGGTGAAAAGCCAACCGAGCTGGGTGATAGCTGGTTACCTGTGAAATGAATCTAAGTTCTCCCTTAATCCTCCCTACCGGACAACACCCAGAACCACAATGAGATGATTAAGAGCTATTTAATGGAGGTACAGCTCCATTAAAAAAGGACACAACCTCGACTAGCGGATAAATCCAACTACCAACCTTACTGTGGGCCCTAAAGCAGCCACCAACAAAGAGTGCGTCAAAGCTCCACTACCCAAAAATGCCAGAACAAGATGAATCCCTTACCACAAACAGGTCAACCTATGAATATAGGAGAATTAATGCTAAAATGAGTAACTTGGGGCCACATCCACCCCTCTAGCGGCGCAAGCTTACATGGAAACATTATTAACAGACCCAGACATATACAAAAACTCCTACAAGACCCAGTATAGAATAACCCTGTTAACCCGACCCAGGAGCGCCCATAAGAGCGATTAAAATCTGCGAAAGGAACTCGGCAAAACAAGGCCCGACTGTTTACCAAAAACATAGCCTTCAGCAAACAAACAAGTATTGAAGGTGATGCCTGCCCAGTGACCTAGGTTAAACGGCCGCGGTATCCTAACCGTGCAAAGGTAGCGCAATCAATTGTCCCATAAATCGAGACTTGTATGAATGGCTAAACGAGGTCTTAACTGTCTCTCGCAGATAATCAGTGAAATTGATCTTCCCGTGCAAAAGCGGGGATGTGAACATAAGACGAGAAGACCCTGTGGAACTTAAAAATCAACGGCCACCGCGAACCTAAGACTAACCCCACCGGGATCACCACCAATCGCAGAGCATGGCCGATATTTTTCGGTTGGGGCGACCTTGGAGAAAAACAAATCCTCCAAAAACAAGACCAAACCTCTTTACTTAGAGCCACCCCTCAAAGTGCTAATAGTGACCAGACCCAATATAATTGATTAATGGACCAAGCTACCCCAGGGATAACAGCGCAATCCCCCTCAAGAGCCCCTATCGACAGGGGGGTTTACGACCTCGATGTTGGATCAGGACATCCTAATGGTGCAGCCGCTATTAAGGGTTCGTTTGTTCAACGATTAATAGTCCTACGTGATCTGAGTTCAGACCGGAGCAATCCAGGTCGGTTTCTATCTATGAACTACTCTCCCCAGTACGAAAGGACCGGGAAAGTAAGGCCAATACCACAAGCACGCCTTCCCCCTAAATAGTGAAGCCAACTAAACTATGAAGAGGACTCCTCCCACCACCCAATCCTAGAAAAGGACCAGCTAGAGTGGCAGAGCCCGGCAAATGCAGAAGGCTTAAGCCCTTTACCCAGAGGTTCAAATCCTCTCCCTAGCTACACATGCCACAAATGACGATAATAAGCTACCTCATTATATCCCTCCTATACGCCATCCCAATTCTAATCGCCGTAGCCTTCTTAACCCTTGTAGAACGAAAAATCCTGAGCTACATGCAATCTCGCAAAGGCCCCAACATCGTGGGGCCTTTTGGCCTGCTCCAGCCAATCGCAGACGGAATCAAACTATTCATTAAAGAGCCCATTCGACCCTCCACCTCCTCACCACTACTCTTCATCATAATACCCATACTAGCCCTGCTCCTAGCCCTCACCGTCTGAGTACCCCTCCCCCTCCCATTCTCCCTAGTAGACCTAAACCTTGGGGTCCTCTTCATAGTAGCCATATCAAGCCTAGCCGTCTACTCGATCCTATGGTCAGGGTGAGCCTCAAACTCAAAATACGCCCTAATCGGGGCTCTGCGAGCAGTCGCACAGACCATCTCATACGAAGTAACACTAGCACTTATTCTCCTATCAGTAATTATACTAACCGGAAACTACACGCTCAGCACCTTCGCCGTTGCTCAAGAACCCCTCTACCTCATCTTCTCCTCATGGCCCCTAGCAATAATGTGATATGTCTCCACCCTAGCAGAAACGAACCGAGCCCCATTCGACCTAACAGAGGGTGAATCTGAACTGGTCTCAGGGTTTAATGTTGAGTACGCCGCAGGCCCCTTTGCTCTGTTTTTCCTAGCCGAATACGCCAACATCATGCTAATAAATACACTTACGGCCATCATCTTCTTAAACCCCAGCGCCCTAGGGCCCTCTCCAGAACTATTCCCCATTATCCTAGCCACAAAGGTCCTCCTGCTATCCTCAGGATTCCTATGGGTCCGAGCCTCCTACCCCCGATTCCGATACGACCAACTAATACACCTTCTATGAAAAAACTTCCTACCCCTCACACTAGCCCTATGCCTCTGACACACTAGCCTACCCATCTGCTACGCAGGCCTACCTCCTTCCATAAGGAAATGTGCCTGAACCCAAAGGGTCACTATGATAAAGTGAACATAGAGGTACAACAGCCCTCTCATTTCCTATTTAACCTTAGAAAAGTAGGAATTGAACCTACACAAGAGAGATCAAAACTCTCTATACTTCCCTTATATTATTTTCTAGTAGAGTCAGCTAATCAAGCTACCGGGCCCATACCCCGGAAATGATGGTTCAACCCCCTCCTCTACTAATGAACCCCCATGCAACCCCAATCCTAGTCCTCAGTCTCATATTAGGCACAACAATCACAATCTCCAGCAACCACTGAGTCCTAGCTTGGACCGGACTAGAAATCAACACACTAGCCATTATCCCCATAATTTCTAAATCCCACCACCCCCGAGCAGTAGAAGCCGCAACAAAATACTTCCTAACACAAGCAGCTGCTTCCGCCCTAGTCCTATTCTCTAGCATAACCAACGCCTGAGCTACCGGCCAGTGAGATATTACACAGCTTAACCACCCAACCTCATGCCTGCTCCTCACAGCAGCAATTGCAATCAAACTGGGCCTAGTCCCATTCCACTTTTGATTCCCAGAGGTCCTACAGGGATCCCCCCTAATAACGGCCCTCCTACTCTCAACCCTCATGAAATTCCCTCCACTAACCCTCCTCGTAATGACATCCAAATCCCTCAACCCATCCCTACTAACTGCCATAGCCTTAGCTTCAGCAGCACTGGGGGGCTGAATAGGGTTAAACCAGACACAAACACGCAAAATCCTAGCCTTCTCATCCATTTCCCACCTAGGCTGAATCGCCATCATCCTAGTCTACAGCCCAAAACTAGCCCTACTTACCTTCTACCTCTACACGATCATGACATCAGCCGTATTCATAGCCCTCAACAAAATTAAAGCCCTCAACCTATCTATAATCCTAACCTCATGGACAAAAACCCCAGTACTAAACGCCACCCTAATGCTAGTCCTACTGTCCCTAGCAGGCCTTCCCCCACTAACAGGGTTCATGCCAAAATGACTTATTATCCAAGAACTAACCAAACAGGAAATAACACCAGCAGCTATAATGATTGCTATGCTATCCCTACTCAGCCTATTTTTCTACCTGCGCCTTGCATATCACTCAACAATTACCCTCCCACCAAACTCCTCCAACCACATGAAACAATGGTACACTAGCAAACCCCCAAGCACACCTACCGCAATCCTCGCCTCACTATCAATCCTCCTACTCCCCCTCTCCCCCATAGTCCACGCTATTGTCTAGAAACTTAGGATAATACCCCTCAAAACCGAAGGCCTTCAAAGCCTTAAATAAGAGTTAGACTCTCTTAGTTTCTGCACTAAGACCAACAGGACACTAACCTGTATCTCCTGAATGCAAACCAGGCGCTTTAATTAAGCTAAAGCCTTCCCTAGACAGACGGGCTTCGATCCCGTAAAGTTTTAGTTAACAGCTAAACGCCTTAGCCCACTGGCTTCTGCCTATAGGCCCCGGCACACTTTCATGTGCATCAATGAGCTTGCAACTCAACATGAACTTCACCACAGGGCCGATAAGAAGAGGAATTGAACCTCTGTAAAAAGGACTACAGCCTAACGCTTTAACACTCAGCCATCTTACCCGTGACCTTCATCAATCGATGATTATTCTCTACCAATCACAAAGACATCGGTACCTTATATCTTATCTTCGGGGCATGAGCCGGAATAATCGGCACAGCACTCAGCCTGCTAATCCGCGCAGAACTAGGCCAACCAGGAACCCTCCTAGGTGATGACCAGATTTACAACGTAATCGTCACCGCCCACGCCTTTGTAATAATCTTCTTCATAGTGATGCCCATCATAATCGGAGGGTTTGGCAACTGATTAGTCCCCCTAATAATCGGCGCCCCCGACATAGCATTCCCACGAATAAACAACATAAGCTTCTGGCTCCTCCCACCCTCATTCCTCCTCCTACTCGCCTCATCCACCGTAGAAGCTGGCGCCGGCACAGGCTGAACCGTGTACCCACCTCTAGCAGGCAACCTAGCTCACGCTGGAGCCTCAGTAGACCTGGCCATTTTCTCGCTCCACTTAGCCGGTGTTTCCTCTATTCTCGGAGCCATTAACTTCATCACCACAGCCATCAACATAAAACCCCCCGCACTCTCACAATACCAGACCCCACTCTTTGTCTGATCCGTCCTAATCACCGCTATTCTGCTCCTCCTATCACTACCCGTCCTCGCCGCTGGCATCACAATACTACTAACCGACCGAAACCTAAACACCACATTCTTTGACCCCGCCGGAGGAGGCGACCCAATCCTGTACCAACACCTATTCTGATTCTTCGGCCATCCGGAAGTCTACATCTTAATCCTCCCAGGATTCGGGATTATCTCCCACGTGGTTACATACTACTCAGGCAAAAAAGAGCCCTTCGGCTATATAGGAATAGTCTGAGCCATACTATCCATTGGCTTTCTAGGGTTCATCGTCTGAGCCCACCACATGTTCACCGTAGGGATAGACGTTGACACCCGAGCCTACTTCACATCTGCCACCATAATCATCGCCATCCCCACCGGAATTAAAGTATTCAGCTGACTCGCCACCCTACACGGAGGAACAATCAAATGAGACCCCCCAATACTTTGAGCCCTAGGATTTATCTTCCTATTCACCATCGGAGGCTTAACAGGAATCGTTCTTGCAAACTCCTCCCTAGACATCGCTCTGCACGACACATACTACGTAGTTGCCCACTTCCACTATGTCCTATCCATAGGTGCCGTCTTTGCCATCCTAGCCGGATTCACCCACTGATTCCCCCTTCTCACCGGATTCACCTTACACCAGACATGAGCAAAAGCCCACTTCGGGGTAATATTTACAGGAGTAAACCTAACATTCTTCCCCCAACACTTCCTAGGCCTAGCAGGAATGCCTCGACGATACTCGGACTACCCTGACGCCTACACACTATGAAACACCATCTCCTCTATTGGATCCCTAATTTCAATAGTAGCCGTAATCATACTGATATTCATCATCTGAGAAGCCTTCTCAGCCAAGCGGAAAGTCCTACAACCGGAACTAACCACCACAAACATTGAATGAATCCACGGCTGCCCTCCCCCATACCACACTTTCGAGGAACCAGCTTTTGTCCAAGTACAAGAAAGGAAGGAATCGAACCCCCATACACTGGTTTCAAGCCAGCTGCATTAACCATTCATGCTTCTTTCTCATGAGACGTTAGTAAACCAATTACATAGCCTTGTCAAGGCTAAATCACAGGTGAAAACCCTGTACATCTCATGTGGCCAACCACTCCCAACTAGGATTCCAAGACGCCTCATCGCCCATCATAGAAGAACTTGTTGAATTTCACGACCATGCTCTAATTGTTGCCCTAGCCATCTGCAGCCTAGTCCTATACCTCTTAGCCCACATGCTAGTAGAAAAGCTATCATCCAATGCAGTAGACGCTCAAGAAGTGGAACTAATCTGAACAATCCTGCCCGCCATCGTCCTAGTACTTCTCGCCCTCCCGTCCCTACAAATTCTGTACATAATAGACGAGATCGACGAACCAGACCTCACACTAAAAGCCATCGGCCACCAATGATACTGAAGCTACGAATACACGGACTTCAAGGACCTCTCATTCGACTCCTACATAATCCCCACCACAGACCTACCAAACGGCCACTTCCGACTCTTAGAAGTTGACCACCGCGTAGTTGTACCCATAGAATCACCAATCCGCGTAATCATTACTGCTGGAGACGTACTCCACTCGTGGGCAGTCCCAACACTCGGGGTTAAAACAGATGCAATCCCAGGCCGACTGAACCAAACCTCATTCATTACCACCCGACCCGGAATTTTCTACGGCCAATGCTCAGAGATCTGCGGAGCCAACCACAGCTACATGCCCATTGTAGTAGAATCTACCCCACTCCCACACTTTGAGGCCTGATCGTCTCTCCTATCCTCCTCCTAATCATTAAGAAGCTATGCAACAGCACTAGCCTTTTAAGCTAGCTAGAGAGGACCGCCTCCTCCTTAATGATATGCCTCAACTCAACCCCGCACCATGATTCTCAATCATGATCATAACCTGAATAACCCTCGCACTCCTGATCCAGCCAAAACTACTAACCTTCACCACAACAAACCCCCCATCAAGCAAACCATCCCTCACCACTAAACCCACACCATGAGCCTGACCATGAACCTAAGCTTCTTTGACCAATTCTCAAGCCCCTACCTACTCGGCATCCCCCTAATTCTTCTATCCCTACTCTTCCCAGCCCTACTATTCCCATCCCCCGGCAACCGATGAGTCAGCAACCGACTTTCCACCATCCAACTATGACTCCTGCACCTAATTACAAAACAACTAATGATCCCACTAAACAAGAACGGCCACAAATGAGCTCTAATGCTAACATCATTAATAACCATACTCCTTACAATTAACCTCCTAGGACTCCTTCCGTATACATTCACCCCCACCACCCAACTATCCATAAACATAGCCCTAGCCTTCCCCCTATGACTCGCTACCCTACTAACAGGCCTACGAAACAAACCGTCAGCCTCCCTAGCCCACTTACTACCAGAAGGCACCCCAACACCTCTGATCCCCGCACTTATTTTAATCGAAACAACCAGCCTACTGATCCGACCATTAGCCCTAGGGGTCCGACTCACAGCCAACCTCACGGCAGGACACCTACTTATCCAGCTCATCTCCACAGCCTCCATCGCACTCATACCCATCCTCCCTGCAGTGTCAATCCTGACAATAATCATCCTACTGCTCCTCACCATCCTAGAAGTAGCAGTAGCCATAATCCAAGCTTACGTCTTCGTCCTCCTTCTAAGCCTATACTTACAAGAAAATATCTAATG
This sequence comes from Aythya marila, assembly GCF_965140915.1. NCBI lineage: Eukaryota > Metazoa > Chordata > Aves > Anseriformes > Anatidae > Aythya > Aythya marila. Next base: position 7,709 of record NW_028137140.1, on the reverse strand, counting down.
GCACACCAAGCACACTCCTACCACATAGTAGACCCAAGCCCCTGACCAATCTTCGGGGCAGCTGCCGCCCTACTCACAACCTCAGGACTAATCATATGATTCCACTATAACTCATCTGCCCTGCTAGCTACCGGCCTCTTGTCCATACTCCTAGTAATGCTCCAATGATGACGGGACATTGTTCGAGAAAGTACCTTCCAAGGCCACCACACCCCCACAGTACAAAAAGGCCTACGGTACGGCATGATCCTCTTCATCACATCCGAGGCATTCTTCTTCTTAGGGTTCTTCTGAGCGTTTTTCCACTCAAGCCTAGTACCAACCCCAGAACTAGGCGGCCAGTGACCCCCAACAGGCATCAAACCACTAAACCCCATAGAAGTCCCACTACTAAACACAGCTATCCTCCTAGCCTCAGGCGTAACCGTCACATGAGCCCATCACAGCATCACAGAAGGAAATCGGAAACATGCCATCCACGCCCTAACACTGACAATCCTCCTGGGATTTTACTTCACAGCTTTACAGGCAATAGAATACCACGAAGCCCCATTTTCAATCGCCGATAGCGTCTACGGCTCCACCTTCTTTGTCGCCACCGGATTCCACGGACTCCACGTAATCATTGGATCCACCTTCCTAACCGTCTGCCTCCTCCGACTAATCAAATTCCACTTCACATCAGACCACCACTTTGGATTTGAAGCCGCAGCCTGATACTGACACTTCGTAGACGTCATCTGACTATTCCTCTACATAACCATCTACTGATGAGGATCTTGCTCTTCTAGTATATTAATTACAATTGACTTCCAATCTCTAAAATCTGGTGCAAGCCCAGAGAAGAGCAATGAACATACTCACATTCATATTCTCCCTATCACTAGCCTTAAGCGCCATCCTAACCGCACTAAACTTCTGACTCGCCCAAATAACCCCTGACTCAGAAAAGCTCTCACCATACGAATGCGGATTCGATCCCCTCGGATCCGCCCGCCTGCCATTCTCAATTCGATTCTTCCTCAGTAGCCATCCTGTTTCTACTATTCGACCTAGAAATTGCCCTCCTGCTTCCCCTACCATGAGCAATCCAGCTACAATCGCCCCTACTGACTCTCGCCTGAACCGCAGTTATCCTACTACTCCTAACACTAGGCCTAGCCTACGAATGGGCCCAGGGAGGATTAGAATGGGCAGAATAACAGAAAGTTAGTCTAATCAGAAGACAGCTGGTTTCGACCCAGCAGACTACAGCTAACCCTGTAACTTTCTTATGTCGCCCCTACATCTGAGCTTTTATTCAGCCTTCGTCCTCAGCGGACTGGGGTTGGCTTTCCACCGAACCCACCTGGTATCCGCCCTACTATGCCTCGAAAGCATAATGCTTTCAATGTTCGTAGGCCTAACAATATGGCCCATCGAAAACCAAACCCCCTCATTTACTATAGTACCAATCATTATGCTCACCTTCTCGGCGTGTGAGGCAGGCACCGGTCTAGCCATCCTAGTAGCCTCCACACGCACCCACGGCTCCGATCACCTGCATAACCTAAACCTACTACAATGCTAAAAATCATTTTACCTACAATTATGCTCCTCCCAACAGCCCTACTATCCCCACCAAAATTCTTATGAACTAACACCACCATGTACAGCCTACTTATCGCTGCCCTTAGCCTTCAGTGGCTGATCCCAACCTACTACCCCCATAAATTCCTGTCCCATTGAACAGGAATCGACCAAATCTCCTCCCCCCTCCTAGTATTATCCTGCTGACTACTCCCACTTATAATTATAGCAAGCCAAAATCACCTCCAACAAGAGCCCCTATCACGAAAGCGAACCTTCATTTCAACCCTAGTCATAGTCCAGCCATTTATCCTCCTAGCCTTCTCCACTACAGAACTAGCACTATTTTATATTGCATTCGAAGCCACACTCATCCCAACCCTAATTCTAATCACACGATGAGGCAACCAACCTGAACGCCTAAGCGCTGGCACCTACCTGTTATTCTACACCCTAGTAAGCTCACTTCCCCTTCTAATCACAATCATACACCTATACGTAAAAATCGGCACCCTACACCTACCAACCCTAGAACTAACCCATCCAACCCTATCCACCTCATGAACAAGCATCCTCTCAGGCCTAGCACTGCTCATAGCATTTATAGTAAAAGCCCCATTATACGGCCTACACCTTTGACTGCCAAAAGCCCACGTAGAGGCTCCCATTGCAGGCTCAATGCTCCTTGCCGCCCTCCTATTAAAACTAGGAGGCTATGGAATTATACGAGTCACACTACTAATAGGACCACTGTCTAACCTCCTCCACTACCCCTTCCTAACCCTAGCCTTATGAGGTGCCCTAATAACCAGCTCAATCTGCCTCCGACAAACGGACCTAAAATCACTAATCGCCTACTCATCCGTCAGCCACATGGGGCTGGTCATCGCTGCAGGAATGATCCAAACCCACTGATCATTCTCAGGAGCAATAATCCTAATGATCTCCCACGGACTAACCTCCTCCATGCTATTCTGCCTAGCTAACACAAACTACGAACGCACACACAGCCGAATCCTACTACTCACACGAGGCCTCCAACCCCTACTGCCGCTCATGGCTACTTGATGACTACTAGCCAACCTAACAAACATGGCCCTCCCCCCGACAACCAACCTCATGGCAGAACTAACCATCATAATTACCCTATTCAACTGATCCGCTCTCACAATCATCCTAACAGGAATTGCCACCCTACTAACCGCATCATACACCCTATTTATACTGCTAATCACCCAACGAGGCTCAATTCCCTCCCACATCACATCTATCCAAAACTCAACCACACGAGAACACCTACTCATAACACTCCACATTATCCCCATGTTCCTCTTAATCCTCAAACCCGAACTAATCTCTGGAACCCCCTTATGCAAGCATAGTTTAAACCAAACATTAGATTGTGATCCTAAAAATAGAAGTTCAAATCTTCTTGCCTGCCGAGGGGAGGTTAAACCAACAAGAGCTGCTAATTCTTGCATCTGGGCTTTAAACCCCAGCCCCCTTACTTTTAAAGGATAACAGTAATCCACTGGTCTTAGGAGCCATCTATCTTGGTGCAACTCCAAGTAAAAGTAGTGAATACAACACTGCTCATCAACTCCCTTACACTACTCACACTAGCAACCCTCCTAACCCCCATCGTTCTCCCACTTCTCTTCAAAAACTTCAAAAACACCCCTCTCACCATCACTCGCACCGTAAAAACTGCGTTCCTAACAAGCCTACTCCCAGCAACTGCATTCATTTACTCCGGACTAGAGTCCATTACCTGCCACTGAGAATGACAGTTCATCATAAACTTCAAAATTCCATTAAGCCTAAAAATAGACCAATACTCAATAACATTCCTCCCCATCGCCCTATTCGTAACCTGGTCCATCCTGCAATTTGCCATATGGTACATGGCCTCTGAACCATACGTAACAAAATTCTTTACCTACCTACTAACATTCCTGATTGCCATACTACTCCTGACAACTGCAAACAACATATTCCTCCTATTCATTGGCTGAGAAGGAGTAGGGATCATATCCTTCCTCCTCATCGGCTGATGACAGGGCCGAGCAGAAGCCAACACCGCCGCCCTACAGGCCGTAATCTACAACCGAATTGGAGACATCGGCCTAATCCTGAGCATAGCATGACTGGCATCAACCTTCAACACCTGAGAAATCCAGCAAGCCGTACACCCCCACCAAACCCCCACTCTCCCCCTCATAGGACTAATCCTCGCAGCCGCAGGAAAATCCGCACAATTTGGCCTACACCCATGACTACCCGCAGCAATAGAAGGCCCAACCCCCGTATCCGCCCTATTACACTCCAGCACCATAGTAGTAGCCGGAATCTTCCTACTCATCCGCATACACCCCCTACTAGCCACCAACCAAACAGCCCTAACCACATGCCTATGCCTAGGCGCCCTATCAACCCTATTCGCCGCCACATGCGCTCTGACCCAAAATGACATCAAAAAAATCATCGCCTTTTCAACATCCAGCCAACTCGGACTGATAATAGTCGCCATCGGACTAAATCTCCCACAACTAGCATTTCTACACATCTCAACCCACGCCTTCTTCAAGGCCATGCTATTCCTATGCTCAGGGTCCATCATCCACAGCTTAAACGGAGAACAAGACATCCGAAAAATGGGCGGCCTACAAAAAATGCTCCCAGTCACCACCTCCTGCCTAACTATCGGCAACCTGGCACTTATAGGAACCCCATTCCTAGCCGGGTTCTACTCAAAAGATCTCATCATCGAAAGCCTAAATACATCCTACCTAAACACTTGGGCCCTATCACTGACCCTCCTAGCCACAGCATTCACCGCAACCTACAGCATTCGCATAACCCTGCTGGTCCAAGCCGGACAAACCCGCATCCCCCCAATAATACCAGTAAACGAAAACAACCCACTAATCACTGCCCCCCTAACCCGGCTCGCCCTCGGCAGCATCATGGCGGGGATACTGATCACCTCCTTCATCACGCCAGCCAAAACACCCCCAATAACTATACCCCTCATCACTAAAACTGCTGCCATCCTAGTAACAATCCTAGGAATTATCCTAGCCCTTGAACTCTCAAACATAACACACACCTTCACCCACCCTAAACCAAACCACCTCATAAACTTCTCCTCCCTACTAGGATACTTTAACCCCCTAGTACACCGATTCTGCTCCAAAACCCTACTAGAAAAGGGCCAAAACATCGCCTTACACCTAATCGACCTCTCCTGACTCAAAAAAATAGGACCAGAGGGCCTTGCTGAACTGCAAGTAGCCGCAAGCAAAGCCGCAACCCTAGCACACACAGGGCTTATCAAAACCTACTTAGGGTCCTTCGCCCTATCTATTTTAGTAATGATCCTAACCACACAGACCCTCTAATGGCCCCCAACATCCGTAAATCCCACCCCCTACTAAAAATAATCAACAACTCCCTAATTGACCTCCCCGCACCCTCTAACATCTCTGCCTGATGAAACTTCGGGTCCCTACTCGCCGTCTGCCTAGCCACACAAATCCTAACAGGCCTCCTGCTAGCCATGCACTATACCGCAGACACCTCCCTCGCCTTCTCCTCAGTCGCCAACACATGCCGAAACGTCCAATACGGCTGACTCATCCGCAACCTACATGCCAACGGCGCCTCATTCTTCTTCATCTGCATCTACCTGCACATCGGACGAGGCTTCTACTATGGCTCCTACCTATACAAAGAAACCTGAAACACAGGAGTAATCCTCCTGCTCACTCTTATGGCAACTGCCTTTGTAGGCTATGTCCTACCATGAGGACAGATGTCATTCTGAGGGGCCACCGTAATCACCAACCTATTCTCAGCCCTCCCATACATCGGGCAAACCCTTGTAGAATGGGCCTGAGGGGGATTCTCAGTAGACAACCCAACCCTAACCCGATTCTTCGCCATCCACTTCCTGCTGCCCTTCCTAATCGCAGGAATCACCCTGGTCCACCTAACCTTCCTGCACGAATCAGGCTCAAACAACCCCCTAGGCATTGTATCAGACTGCGACAAAATCCCATTTCACCCCTACTTCTCCTTCAAAGACATCCTAGGATTTATCCTCATGCTCGCCCCCCTAATAGCACTGGCCCTATTCTCCCCAAACCTCCTAGGAGACCCAGAAAATTTTACCCCAGCAAACCCACTAGTAACCCCACCCCACATCAAACCAGAATGATACTTCCTATTCGCTTACGCCATCCTACGATCAATCCCGAACAAACTAGGGGGCGTCCTAGCACTAGCTGCCTCCGTACTAATCCTGTTCTTAATTCCCTTCCTCCACAAGTCAAAGCAGCGAACAATGACGTTCCGACCACTCTCCCAGCTCCTATTCTGAACCTTAGTAGCCAATCTCCTAGTCCTCACATGAGTAGGAAGCCAACCTGTTGAACACCCATTCATTATCATCGGACAACTTGCATCGATCACCTACTTCACCATCCTCCTGTTCCTCTTCCCCGCCGTAAGCGCTCTAGAAAATAAAATACTTAACTGCTAAATACTCTAATAGTTTATAAAAAACATTGGTCTTGTAAACCAAAGACTGAAGACTTACCCCTTCTTAGAGTATCCCCACACCTCAGAAAAAAAGGACTTAAACCTTTATCTCCAGCTCCCAAAGCTGGTATTTTGCAATAAACTATTCTCTGATCCTGACCCCTAAACTGCCCGAATAGCCCCCCGAGATAACCCCCGCACAAGCTCCAACACAACAAACAAAGTTAACAACAGCCCCCAACCTGCAACCAAAAACATCCCAACCCCTCGTGAATAAAGCATCGCAACCCCACTAAAATCCAACCGCACAGTAAACATCCCAACACTATCAACAGTAACAACCCCAAACCCCCAAGACCCAACAAACCCCCCTAACACCAGCCCTGCTAAAACTACCGCTGCAAGCGCCGCCGCATACCCAGCTACACGCCAGTCCCCCCAAGCCTCAGGAAAAGGCTCCGCCGCCAAAGCCACGGAATAGACAAACACCACCAACATACCCCCCAAATACACCATGAACAACACCAGAGCAACGAACGAAACCCCAAGACTCAATAATCAGCCACACCCTGCTACAGACGCCAGAACCAAACCGACAACCCCATAATACGGCGAAGGATTCGATGCTACACCCAAAACACCAACTACAAAGCAAACCCCTAGAAAAAATACAAAATAAGTCATTATTCCTACTCGGCTACTATCCGAGGCCTACGGCTTGAAAAGCCGTTATTGTCTTCAACTACAGGAACGGAGCCAAAATAGCCCGATAATGCTCCCGCCACTGCACCTCATGCCTTGCCCCCCCCCCCCCCCCCCCCCGGGGAGTTCCGGGGGTTATTTGGTTATGCATATCGTGCATACATTTATATACCCCATATATTTATCTATGGTCCCAGTAATATACATTATTAACCAACTACCCTACTACGCAAGGACTAAACCCATCTCATGACAACCGGACATACTAATCTTAATGGACCATCCCTCCCAGATGACTAAAGATGAATGCTCCCAGACCCACCCCAACCAACAGCAACCACACAGCTTTAGACCATAACAAGGCCCCATATAAGTGAATGCTCAGTGGACATACCTCCAAATCCATAGTCCCTACCCATAACTCATGAAGCTCCGTACCAGGTGGATTTATTAATCGTACACCTCACGTGAAATCAGCAATCCTTGCACATAATGTCCGATGTGACTAGCTTCAGGCCCATACGTTCCCCCTAAACCCCTCGCCCTCCTCACATTTTTGCGCCTCTGGTTCCTCGGTCAGGGCCATCAATTGGGTTCACTCACCTCTACTTGCCCTTCAAAGTGGCATCTGTGGAAGACTTCCACCACCTCAATGCGTAATCGCGGCATCCTCCAGCTTTTTGGCGCCTCTGGTTCCTTTTATTTTTTCCGGGGTTACCTCACAGCTGGCCCTTCCCAGTGACTTCGGGGGTCCCACAATCTAAGCCTGGACACACCTGCGTTATCGTCCTATCCTATATCTCACGGGTTACTCAATGAGACGGTTGGCGTATATGGGGAATCACCTTGACACTGATGCACTTTGACCACATTCAGTTAATGCTCTCCTCCGCAGC